>NC_054380.1:51672928-51677928 GCF_017654675.1 Xenopus laevis
TCGATCGAACGATTAAATCCTTCGAATCGAATGATTCGAAGGATTTGAATCCAACGATCGAAGGAAAATCCTTCGAACAAAAAATCACAGGCAAGCCTATGGGGACCTTCCCCATAGGCTAACATTGACTTCGGTAGGTTTTATCTACCGAAGTAGGTGGTCGAAGTATTTTTTAAAGAGACAGTACTTCGATTATCGAATGGTCGAATGGTCGAACGATTTTTACTTCGAATCGTTCGAATTCGAACGAATTTAACCAATTCGATGGTCGAAGTACCCAAAAAATACTTCGAAATTCGAAGTTTTTTACATTCGAATTCTTCACTCAAATTTTGTAAATCTGCCCCAAGGTGTGGGAGTGGGCAAGATCGAAGTAAGTGGGTGAAAAATCTGGTGTTGTATGTGGTGTTGCGTTTGGTAGTTAAGCAGAGTGAGGGTAGGCTTCTCGAAAGAAGTGCGTTTTCAGAGATTTTTTGAAAGCAGAAAGGTTGGGAGAAAGCCGGACAGATCGTGGGAGAGCGTTCCAGAGGAGGGGTGCAGCCCTTCCAAAGTCTTGAATGCGAGCATGTGAGGAGGTAATGAGAGAAGAGTTGAGTAGCAGGTCAGTAGAGGAGCGTAGTTAGCGAGTGGGTGAGTATATAGAGATGAGTTCAGAGATGTAGGTGGAGCAGAGTTGTGAAGTGCTTTGAAAGTCAGTGTCATTAATTTGAATTTGATTCTGAAAGGTAACGGAAGCCAGTGCAGGGATTGACCGAATGGCGAGGCAGAGGATGAGCGGTTGCTGAGGTGTATGAGCCTCGCAGCAGTGTTCATTATGGACTGGAGAGGTGACAGTCTCTGGAGAGGGAGGCCAATTAAAAGAGAGTTACAGTAGTCTAGACGCGATATGATGAGAGAGTGAATAAGAATTTTGGCAGCGTCTTGGGTGATAAATTATTGTATTTTGGATATGTTCCTTAGGTGGAAGTGACATGATTTAATAAGTGACTGGATATGAGGAGTGAATGACAGGGCAGAATCTAGGATAACCCCAAGGCACCGGGCCTGGGGAGAGGGGGTGATAGTGGAATTGTTAACTATGATGGATACTTCGGGGATGCTACTGGTGTTTCTTGGAGGAAAGAGAACCATTTCAGTTTTAGAGAGGTTTAATTTAAGGTAGCGTTGCGACATCCAGGTAGAGATAGCGGACAGGCAGGAGGAGACGCGAGTTAGGAGTTCTGGGTTGAGATCAGGAGATGAGAGATAGATCTGAGTATCGTCAGCATAGAGGTGGTAGTGGAAACCATACGAATTTATTAATTTGCCAAGGGAGGAAGTATAGAGGGAGAATAGTAATGGTCCCAGGACAGAGCCTTGAGGAACTCCAACAGAAAGAGGTAGGGGAGAAGATGATACTCCATTGTAGGAGACACTGAAGGAACGATTGGTGATGTAAGAAGAGAACCAAGACAGGGCTGTGTCACGAAGGCCAAGCGACTGGAGGGACTGGAGGAGGAGAGGGCGATCTACAGTGTCAAATGCGGCTGAGAGGACAAGCAGTATTAGTAGTGAGAAATGATTGTTGGCTTTAGCGGTTAAAAGGTCATTAGTTAGTCGAGTCAGGGCAGTTTCCGTGGAGTGTTGTGGCTTAAAACCAGATTGTAGGGGGTCCAGCAGGTTATTGTCAGAGAGGAATGAGGTAAGTCGGTTGTAGACTAGGCGCTCAAGTAGTTTAGAGATGAAAGGTAGCAGAGAGATAGGTCGGAGGTTGTCAAGATTGGAGGGATCAAGAGAGGGTTTTTTCAGAATGGGTGACAAGAGCATGTTTTAGTTGAGAAGGAAACAGTCCAGTTGAGAGCGAAAGATTAAATAGGTGAGTTAAGGCTTTGATTAGACAAGGATTGGTATTGCGGAGAAGTTTCGAGGGAATTGGATCAAGCGGGCAGGTGGTAAGGTGAGAAGAGGCCAGAAGCTTTGAGACTTCCTCATCAGTGACAGGGTTGAAGGAGCACGGGAGAGACTGGGCAGTGTGGAGGGAGGGTGGTGGAAGTCTAGGGGGGTTGAGTAGTATAATGTCCCTTCTGATAGTGTCAATTTTGTTTTTGAAGTGCTCAGCAATATCTTGAGCAGAGACAGATGTGCATGGAGGGGGTGGAGAAGGGGAAAGGAGAGTGTTAAAGGTGGAGAAAAGTTGTGCTGGTTTTTTAGAAAGGGAGTTAATGAGTGAAGTAAAGTATGTTTGTTTGGCTTGGAAGAGGCTGGTGTTAAAGGAGCGCAGGGCGGATTTGTAGCTCCAAAAGTCTGATTCTGAACGGGATTTGCGCCAGCGACGCTCAAGTGCACGTGAGTGTCTTTGGAGCGCTTTTGTATGAGCAGTATGCCAAGGTTGAAGTGGTTTGGGTCGAGAATGTTTAGTTTTTATAGGAGCAAGCTCATTTAGGGCAGTGGTGAGAGTACTATAGTAGACAGAGGTAGCCACATTAGTTACATAGTTACATAGTTACATAGTTAAATTGGGTTGAAAAAAGACAAAGTCCATCAAGTTCAACCCCTCCAAATGAAAACCCATCATCCATACACACACCCCTCCCTACTTTTAATTAAAATTCTATATACCCATACCTATACTAACTATAGAGTTTAGTATCACAATAGCCTTGGATATTATGTCTGTCCAAAAAATCATCCAAGCCATTCTTAAAGGCATTAACTGAATCAGCCATCACAACATCACCCGGCAGTGCATTCCACAACCTCACTGTCCTGACTGTGAAGAACCCTCTACGTTGCTTCAAATGAAAGTTCTTTTCTTCTAGTCTAAAGGGGTGGCCTCTGGTACGGTGATCCACTTTATGGGTAAAAAGGTCCCCTGCCATTTGTCTATAATGTCCTCTAATGTACTTGTAAAGTGTAATCATGTCCCCTCGCAAGCGCCTTTTTTCCAGAGAAAACAACCCCAACCTTGACAGTCTACCCTCATAATTTAAGTCTTCCGTCCCTCTAACCAATTTAGTTGCACGTCTCTGCACTCTCTCCAGCTCATTTATATCCCTCTTAAGGACTGGAGTCCAAAACTGAACTGCATACTCCAGATGAGGCCTCACCAAGGACCTATAAAGAGGCATAATTATGTTTTCATCCCTTGAGTTAATGGCCTTTTTTATGCAAGACAGAACTTTATTTGCTTTAGTAGTCACAGAATGACACTGCCCAGAATTAGACAACGTGTTATCTACAAAGACCCCTAGATCCTTTTCATTTAAGGAAACTCCCATGAGATGGCTGAGATATTAGAGTGAAGAGAGTCAAAGGAAGAAGAGAGATGTGACATGTCTACAGCTTGCAAGTCACGGTAAGTACGTGTTTGGGGAATAGCAGGGGGTGAGGAGGGAGTTAGTGAGAGTTGAAATGTGAGCATATTGTGATCAGAGAGGGGAAATGGGGAGTTAGTAAAATTGGAGGTTGAACAGAGTCTGGTAAATATGAGATCCAGAGCATTACCATTGGAGTGAGAGGGGGAGTCTGAGCACAAAGATAAGCCTAGGGAGGAGGTTAGTGAAAGAAGTTTAGAGACAGAAGAGTTGTTGATGTTGTTAACGGGTATATTAAAGTCACCTAATATGATGGATGGGATGTTAGATGAAAGAAAGCATTAGCCACACCTCCTCTGATGAAGCGCCCAATAGCGCGAAACGCGTCAGGAGGGTGTGGCTAACAACAGGTAGGCAGACTGGGGGGGAGACACTGCTTTGTGGTGTGTGTGATTTGAACATTGATATGTCATTTTTTGTGGTATATATGCACCAATAAATGTTTTTAAGCGAGAAACTGTGCATGTCTTTGATATTTAGATGAAAGAAAGTAAGGAAGCCAGGCTGCAAAGTTGTCCAGAAATTGTGCAGTTGGTCCTGGTGGTCGATATATAACAGCAAATATCTATATCTCTCTATATATATATATATCTCTCTCTCTATATATATATATATATATATATATATCTCTCTCTCTATATATATATATATATCTCTCTATATATATATATATATCTCTCTCTCTATATATATATATATCTCTCTCTATATATATATATATATATATATCTCTCTCTCTCTCTCTATATATATATATATATATATATATATATATATATATATATATATATATATATATATATATATATATATATAGTCCTCCATGAAGCCAGCACTCTCGATAAAATAGTTTCAAACGCCTGGGTGCAGTATCAATAATTACAATCTCTGCATACACGAATAAGATCCGCACTCACAGGACTTATGAAAATTATAGAAAATTTATTGCGAAAGTCTAACGTTTCGGCCTCCTCCGAGGCCTTTTTCAAAGTAACAAATACATACACACAAATGCTTTAAATACCCAGATTGGCGGGAAAAAGATTTTTTGGCCAATTAAAGTTGACGTATCCACCTCATCATTAAAGCACGACAAATATACATATCCCAGATAACAAAATAATTATCACAAATCACTACACAAACATAAATTATAATATAACAAAAACCCACTTTCTAATACAATGTTAAAAACGTTTAAAACCAAATATTAAGTAACATTATATCACTACCCCATTTGTTGTTAAAGTTGTTACCATAGTTATGACTTGTTACAAAAATATCAAAGTTTGAATAAGGATGGAAGGTCTGCTCAGGGGCTCACTCTACACACATATATAGATATATATTCGTATAACTATTCTAATATCTGAAACTAGATAACATCACAGTGATTCCATATAAAGTGTTCAGGTAACAGCCGTATTAACCCTCTCTCTACCGTTTAGTATCATAATATCCCAATGTTTCTCTCCCCATCACTAATTTATTGCTAGGACCTGGTAAGTGTGTTTCTCATCGATATACCCATTATTAATGTACCCTTTATTGATATACCCATTACTGTTCGCTAGGGGGTCCGCGACAAACAAGAGGGCATGCATTCACTCTAACCCGATGATCTATATCAATATGACCTAATATTCA
>NC_054380.1:53152928-53165428 GCF_017654675.1 Xenopus laevis
GTGTCGTATCTGCATACGTTTTCCCGTCTGTGGATGTGCAAACGTGGTGCCAGGAGACATGTATCTGCACGATGTACACGTTGGAAATTTAAAACAACCCATTTTTTTTAGGGGGCATCCACGTGGCGCCAGAGACTTCACCCCTATAACTTTTAATAGGATCACTGACCACCAATAAATCACGTAAATTTTGGCCTCTTCAAAAACCCAATGTAGGTGGATCTGGACACACTTTCCTCAATGTCTCATCAGCCTGTATAATCTTCCAATTAGTTTTCAAAGCATGCTTTAGCGGAGTGGCGTAATTGTTATAAAAGGTAGAAAAAATCAACCCAGGAGTTCTATCCGTACTCCTTCATGGTTGTAAACATGAAATATGTTTCTAGCTCTATGTAAAGCATTATCCAAGGTCCGTACGTCATACCCCCCTTTGGATAATTCTTTCTTTCATTTCCATAAGCTGTTGTTCACATACGACCTGATCTGAATTGTTTCTTAGAACACGGCAAAGTTGTGATAATGCGAGTGAACGTCTCTTTTAGCTCCATTAGCCTATGTTAGCATTACCATATTCCGACAACTCAACTTGTCGGAATATGGTAATGCTAACATAGGCTAATGGAGCTAAAAGAAGCCGGTCGACTTGAGTGACATAGGGTTCCGCACCAATGAGAGGACACGTATGACGCTACGATACCGTACCTGCCTGTTGCTAATGGGCACTTGGAGATGGAAACAGACATTAAAGGGGATCTATCGTGAAAATTAAATTCTCTGAATGGATAGTTGAGGTGAAAATATTAAAATCTTGGAGGGGCGTGGCCTAATGGCGGTGAGAGCAGACGCATAAATCTAGGCTCTCCACACCGGGACTCGGTAAATCAGCCTCTGGACTGTTAAAAAGGTGAAGATGGGCAGAACATCGAAAGGGACTAGCACCCCACTTAGCCAGCGACCGCATTCGCAAAAAAAAGCGAAGGAAATCGCTGATTTCTTTGGCAAGCAGGGAGATACGGCTACCCAAGAGCCCAACATGGAGGACGGCAGCGAGGCCTCATCACGTGCAGCTTCGCCGACCAGACAGAATACACCCGCTAACAAGCTGTCGGACTTCATGGCCACCCTTCCCACTAAAGCAGACCTTCTACAACTACTGGCGGACATTAAGGACGCGCAGAGGAGCGAGACGGCGATAATCAAAACGGAGCTCTCAGCACTCTCCACGCGACTCGTGAAAATGGAGACGCGTCAAACGGACACGGAGCAGAAGCAGGCCCAACATGACTCCACCATCCGTCTGCATACGAGGCAATTATTCCTCTTACGGAGAGGGCTAGAGGATGCCGAGAATAGAAACAGACGCCATAACATACGCATTCGAGGAGTTCCGGAAGACCTGCAAATTACTGAAGCCAAACAACGGATCCTCAACCTGTTTAATGGCTTGCTAGGCCCGAATCTAGACCACGACATAGCAGTGGACCGCTTCCACAGAGTATATGGCGGCAGAAAAGACAAGCCCAGAGACATCCTGTGCTGCCTCCATAGCTTCACAACCAAAGAGCGTATTCTCTCCAAAGCTCGGGAGACCCCCAGCCTACAGATGGGAGAAGACTCCATAGAATTGTTTCAGGACCTGGCACAAACCACCATTGCCCAGAGACGACTACTGCGCGAAGTCACCAGTAAGCTGAGGGACCGTAACATACCTTACAAGTGGGGATTCCCTTTCTCTCTCGTAGCGCATCATAATGGGAAAAACTACAGTCTGCGAGAGCCGGATGACGGAGAAGCATTCTTTCGGGGCACAGGTACACCCCCGGTGGACCTCACAGAATGGGCAAAGTATGTTTATGGTGAACAGCCCGCTCCTGCACGAGCTTCAACAAATGAGGGCCTCAGCCGTGAGTAGGTTTCAACCAGGAGACTATGCATGGCTCCCTAGTCTAGCCTACATTCTCTCTTTAAGTTTTCAGTTAAGTCTTGGCGCACGCTAAGTTTACACAAGTTACACTATTTACAGACTGGGCATGTGGCTTCACGTATGATTGCTGCATATGGCATTACACCCCCCCCCTTTTTTCCCCCCCTTTTTTTTTTTTTTTTTTTTTTTTTTTGGGAGTGTGCTGGCCCATAATTTTCCCATCGCTTTCTACATACCGCAAAACATGCCACAGGCACTAGTGTCGAACTTTTCATTGTTTAAGACTATGCTTAGGAACTTCATGTCACCCCGGCCTATTACCTAAACGTGATTGCTGGACCGCACTGCTATATTATTAAATTCCCCCCCCTTTTTTTTTTTTTTTTTTTTTTTTTCTCTTTGTGTATTTAATCATTTCTCCCTCCCCTGGATGCATCAAAAGATTGCAAGACTGTCGCTCTACCTATGGGGACTCTCCCTCCTCCCCCCCCCCCCCCTTTTTTTTTTTTTTTTTTTTTTTTTGACCCCCCTTCCCACATATAACTGTGTACAGATGGGTATACTACAGAAGTTACAACTGCTCCGTACTCAAGACTCTGTTTCGATAATCTAACTGACACACCGATGCAATTCCCCAACATGTCATGGGAACCGACAATGAGTTTTGTCTTGTACTATCTTGTGTGCACTGAAATGCGTTGTTGTTTGGCTTTTTATAGATACCTAACATATATGTATGAAGGTCTGTATACTCTGTGGCCATTTTTTTTTTTTTTTTTTTTTTTTTTTTTTTTTTGCTCCTTTCACAGGTCCCATTTCACCAGGGTATGGATCCTGGCTCTTGAATCCGGATATACTTACTCTCCTACTATATTCCCCATTGCAATATCCACTAATATTTTGTTGTGTTGTTGCTCTAACATAGGGTGTCATCGATATGGGGAGAGGAGGTTCCTCCTCAACGAGTAAACATTGAATTGCATCATCTTATGTTAATTCCTGATGCGCATACGATGCATGTACGAATGCTGAGTACACCACTATGGTGCCTCCCTTCCTTACTAATTTTTCACCCCCCCCTTTTTTTTTTTTTTTTTTTTTTTTTATCTCTTTATGCCTATTAGGAAGAAAATTGGCTTACAGCAATGCCATGCTTCTCTTAATACCCTGCTATCTTTTGCAAGGTAGAAAATATGATAGTATTAAAATACTCTGCCAAGCATTTTATATGGTTCGAAATAATATGTTAATGTATTCTGTTTGATGGTTCTATGTTTCTGTTGACGCTATCTTACTGCAAGATATTGCCTTTGACTATGAGAGTGGCCCCACCGGTCATAATACATCCAAGTACACCATACCAACCAGGCTCCCTAGTGACCCTTCACTCTCACTTAGCTACCGAGTCCTGAACGTGGAAACGTAACCTGTATCATCTGCTACTTGTCATCTCCCCTGATCACACTCACACTCATCTTCTTGTACTACCTTGGAGAGTAACCCTCCATCAGGTAGTAGAGTATTATTACCCCACACATAACTGCTAGATAACTACCCGCAGGAACCACACACATCTTCCTAACCTCCCACCCCCCTCCCACCCCACCCATTGGAACGACTATTACTAGCGGCAACATGAGATTATCTCCGACCAAACCCAGAAGATGCAACTCACTCAGTATAACCTCTATCAACGCCAATGGCCTGAACTCTCCACAAAAACGAATTCTCTTATCTGCTGAACTAAGGAAACACAAAACTGACATAGCCTTTATACAAGAAACTCATTTTAAAAAGGGACATCTCCCCCAATGGCGCAACAAATACTTCCCGGAAATCTACACTAGTGCTCCACAAGACACCAAAACCAAAGGTGTGGCAATTCTCCTTTCTAAGAATTTGAACTTTTCCGTATCAGGTTCCAAAGTAGACCCTAAAGGCAGATACGTCTTTATCACGGGGCACATAGGCTGCCGCCAATACACCCTGGCCAACGTGTACTTACCAAACAAAGACCAAGACAAAGAACTCCAGCGTATCACGCAACTTCTCCATCACTTCACAAAAGGTGTGCTTCTATTAGGAGGAGACCTCAACACCCCTTTGGAACCACAGCTCGACTGCTCCGCCGGAAAATCTAGCATACCCCCAGCGACCCCATTTAGGATCCGGAAACAACTTCACGACCTACTGCTAGTAGATGTCTGGCGCACTCAACACTTCACAGAAAAAGATTATACCTACTATTCCGCACGGCATAATATATATACCCGCATAGACTATATATTTGTATCCCAACATGCTCTTACGGAGGTTTGCAACTCTCAGGTACACCTCAGAACATTCTCGGATCATGCAGCCATCTCAATACAACTTAGTCTCCCAGGTACTCCTAAGCCTCATCCCACATGGCGAATGAATGAATCTTTTCTAAAACATCCCGACTTGGTGGAAGAGATTGGCGGAAATATTCGCAACTATTTCAAGGAAAATGGGACACCTGACATATCTCCACTGATATGTTGGGAAGCACACAAATGTGTCATACGGGGGACCCTCATCGAGATAGGAACCAGACGAAAGAAAGCACACACCCAGCGGGTCGAAGCATCGCTGGCCAAAATTAAACTCCTTGAAGCTCAACACAAACAAACACAAGCCCTACGTACGGCACAGGAATTATTAGAAGCACGAAGAGAACTCAATGATATACTAACTACGTACACTAACAGAATACAGACACTGATTAAGCATCGCTATTACGAGCATGGAAACAAATGTGGAAAGCTGCTGGCAAATGCGCTTAAACAACAGTTAGCGAAAAACTACATCCCCAAAATTAAAACTACTGCGGGGAACCTCGCATTCACTAATGAAAAAAATTGCGGAAGAGTTTGTTCAATACTTTACGAAAGTGTACCAGATCGCTCCTACCCACGCTACGGATGATATCTCTTTTCACGCTACTGCTTCCCAGTTCTTAGACCAACACAACTTGCCTAAAATCCCGGAAAATATGGAAGCACAACTTGAATCAGACATCACGACTGCAGAAATACTAAGTGCCATCTCCACAACTCCTATTGGTAAAAGCCCAGGACCAGACGGGTTCCCGATGTCATACTACAAAGAATTCCAGCACCTGCTCTCCCCATACCTGTGCAAGGCTTTCAATGATATACAGGCGGAAGCTAAGTTCTCACCCCAGTCCCTTGAGGCACAGATAACCCTCTTACTGAAACCTAATAAAGACCCGACTGACCCCGGCAGTTACCGCCCAATCTCGCTGATCAATAACGATGCGAAACTATTAGCCAAAATCATAATGAAACGAATACAGCAAATTCTCGAGCACCTGATCGACCCGGAACAAGTTGGCTTTGTACCTCATAGGGAGGCGAGAGATAATACCAATAGGTTAATTAATATTCTACACTACGCACAAACTAGGTCCCGGCAAATGCTTCTTCTCTCGACAGACGCAGAAAAAGCCTTCGATCGGGTGAACTGGCAATTTATGTTCCAATGCCTTCAGAAATATGGCTTTGGCCCGAGATTGCTAAAGTGGATCCAAGCTTTATACCATAACCCCACTGCTAAAGTGAAAATTAATAACCTTCTATCCAACCCCATTGCCATCAGAAACGGCACTAGACAAGGCTGCCCTCTATCTCCCACGCTATTCGTATTGACACTCGAACCACTCTTAATTGCCATCCGAAATAATCCAGACATTGGAGGAGTCCAAGTGGGTGGCAGACACCACAAAACGGCGGCGTATGCTGACGATTTATTATTCTTCGTCACCAACCCAATTATCACAATACCAAACCTAACCAACACCTTATCCCAATTTGGAAAAGTTAGCAACTTCAAAATCAATCAAAAGAAGTCACAGGCCCTCAACATTTCACTACCACATCGCACGATTCAAGGGCTGTCCCAGAATTTCCCTTACAAGTGGGCTTCATCCACCATCACTTACCTGGGCCTTATTATGTCAAAGGACCACAACGCGTGGGGAGAGTTGAATTGTACCAATCTATACAAAAAAATAGAATCAGATCTGAAGAGATGGAGATCCAACACACTCTCATGGTTCGGCCGCATGAATGTAGTGAAGATGAACGTGCTTCCCAGATTGCTATATCTCTTTCAAGCCCTCCCGGTCCAGTATCCGAATAATTGGCTGAACAAATTTCAGACAGCAATCAACAGATTCATCTGGCTTGACAAATCACCCCGATTGCGCAAACAGATATTAACTAGGCATAGGTCCACCGGCGGAGCCTCCCTACCAGACATTCACCGCTACTATAAGGCAGTCATTCTCAACAGGATAGTTGACTGGTCACACCACCTGGACAACAAATTATGGATCGAAATAGAACAGCAAGAGACTTCAACTCACCTGCTCCATATTCCATGGATAAATAGGAATCATAGACGGCTCTTCACCAGAAAACACCCCCTGCTACATCACACGCTTGAAACATGGGACAGCATCCAACGAGCACAGGACATGGCGAAGGTTCCCTCTCCTCTGTTACCTATCACAAATAACCCGGACTTCCCGCCTGCACTAAACAGAGAAGACTACAAACCGTGGCTCATAGATGATCACCTACAAATGATTCACCTCGTAGATAAAGGCACCATGGTCACGAGAGAGAAGTTGGACCAGCGATGTTCCTTTACCCCACGGATGCATCTCCAATACAGTCAGCTTAAACATTTTTATTGTACACTAGGAGGTGACAGGGTCTTTGGCAGAAAACTCTCGAAATTTGAACAGCTGTGCCACAGCGCTACTACTCCAAGACATACCCTATCTACAATTTATAAGGCTGCCACAGGCGAGCAAAACATCATGGAACTCCCGTTTATTAACACCTGGTCTAAAGACCTGAACCTAAACCTGACAGAGGAAGAAACAATAGACATGATACGTACTCTATCTTACAGCTCCAGGTGCAATAGGATTCGAGAGTTGAATTACAAAATTCTGACCAAGTGGTACTACACGCCACAGAAGCTCCATAAAATATACCCTAACACAACAAACATCTGTTGGAGATGCAGAAGTGATGTAGGCTCATTGCTCCACATCTTTTGGTCGTGTCCCTTGATCAAGCCTTACTGGGACTCGGTCCTCCGGGTGTGTCAAAATGTAGCTGGGGACAGAAACCTAAACGACCCGGCCTACGCCCTACTATTTCACATGTCCACGGAAGACAAGTTCCATTTTCACAATTCAGCCCTCCCGCATCTGCTAAACGCCGCAAAACTACTGATACCCAGATATTGGAAAAAGCAGCAAACACCAACACCCCGTGAATGGTTGCTGAAGGTAGAGGAGATCCAACAATTTGAACAACGATCAACACACACTGACAAACAGGTCAGAAATTACACTGCACAATGGTTCACTTGGGTTGTATTCAAAGGGAGTCAAGAATATTCTCAGCTGATAGCATGACAAACCAAACCTACCGAGAGGTGTCTCATGTTGCATTCACCTGCCTCCCCCACCCCATCCTCCACATACTCCCACACACACTTTCACACTATGACGCATAGTCAGTAGGGGACGATTAGGCACCAAGAGAAGCGCATGAATAATACTGCATGATGTTGATGTCTTATATCCTGTGCAACATACTTTCTGCAATGTTAATTAACGATAGCAATCCCCTGTTCTTGTATGAAATCTTAATAAAAGATATTTGAAAGAAAATATTAAAATCTTCAAATATATTTCTTTAGCAGAAATGCTTAGTTTTTTTGTAAAATGATAAATGATGACATGCAATGAGGGTGCTTTCTCTTAGAGACTGTTCAAGCTACTGCTGAATGGGAGTGGCTTCTCACTAGCTATGATGTCACCTAGCAACTAGCAAAGTCCCACCCTCCTCCATGTTGTATAACATCCTCACACCAACTGTTACTGTGGAAGCTCCTTGTGAGGAAAGTAAGCCTGTCAGGTCTGCACATTCTCTCAGTCAAGTAGAGCTGAGTGATTGGTAAATAATGTACTGATGTCTAATATTTGAGGGAGTTTTTTTTGTTCAGTTTGGCTTCAGATATTGTAATCCTATTTTGGGATCTTTTCTTCACAAAATATATTTAGCTTTTTGGGTACCCCCAGAGGGTGTGTGGTGTAAAACTGAAGTCTTTATACCTTATTTACAATTATCAAGCTTTTGTTTGCTGTTGCTGACTGAAATTGCTTTGGTATGTGGGGATTATTTCATACTTACATTGCACAAAAAATAAATACCATCAATGTTCAATGGTAGTCCCATTGATCTATTCAGGTAGGTGTTCGCAGAAACTAAAAAAAGTGTGAAGGTGTGATAGTCATTATGTTACCATTGTGTCCAGATCTCACTTTCACACCTCTGTGAATTTCAGCCAACACCTACCTGAATAGCTCAATGGAACCATTGTGATTGGATATTGGTGACTGTCTTTTTAAAGAGGTTCTTCACCTTCCCAACACTTTTTTCAGTTGTTATTTTTAGATTGTTCACCATAAACAAATACTTTTTTAATTGCTTTCCATCTTTTACTTTTTACTGTTTTCCCAAAATTGAAGATTAAAGTTTAATGTTCATGTCTCTGGGGTTTTCAGTCTGGCAGCTCAGTGATCCAGGAGCATTCTGAGCTGTTACAATTTGCAACAATTAGTTGATACAATTAGTTAAAAGATTTCTTAGCAATATATGAGGAATATTAGCAACTATTGTATCAATTCACCTTCCTCTGGATCAGCTGCTAGCAGATCAGTGCAGCTACTTTCACTTACACACAAATGTGTTGATGGTTGAATGCAAGTTTATTTCTCAACCTCATCTACTGTTATACTGTGTTAATTTGAAACTGCAGTAAAAAGGCAGCGACTGTTTTTTTGCAGCTGGTGAGTTTGTGTTCATACACGTGAATTACAACTTTTGACAATGCTTAGAATATGGGACTGAATCATCTGTTTCCCTGCCTGTTGAAAATTACAGGTGAAGAAACTGATGATGTAACATTAGACTTAGCCTACCCAAACTGAAAAATCACCCTCCACCTATGGGGCTGGGAGAATGGAGCAGGAAAGCAAGGAGAATCGGGCAGATAAGCAGTACGAGTTCTGAGATAAATTTGCAGAAGAGCAGGGAAAGTGTAGTAAGAATAGGGCAAGAGAGCAGTAAGAATTGGGCATGAGGGCAGAAACAACTGGGAAGATTGTCAGTGAGAATTGGGCAGGAGAGTAGGGAGAGAGTTGAGAATTGGGCTGGTGTATGAGGAAAAATGGTCAGAAGCGCTGTTAGAATTGGGCAGGTGGGCAGTGTGATTTGGGCAAGAGAGCAGGGAGAGTGATGAGAACTGGGCAGGAGCATGGGGCAAAATGAGCAGGAGTGTAGGGGGAAATGAGTTATGACCTGCCAATGTATTTTTAAGAAAACCAATTCTTTCCAAAGGTTCTAATGACATTTTCATTATAATTTATTCTGACCCTTCAACATAAAGTGACAAATTATCAGTCTTCTACATGAAAAAAGTTGCACAGTACTGATCTGAATTATAAAATCATTTGAACTGAGCCTTCACTTTGTGTGCTAATATGCATTCATAGATCACTGTGTATTAAAATGAAAGATGGTTTATGCTATATTTATAATGTTAAAAGAAACTGAATGGACAGAATTATAAAAATTAAAGTAGCTAGACACTCACTTTAGGAGAATAAAGTGTATACAGAAGATACCTTTATTTATTTGTCTATTTGTCTGCTGTTAGACTACAACTCCCAGGAAGCCCTATTGTAAATTATAGTTCATCAACATCTGAAGGCTTATTACTAGCTAAATTAAAACACCAAGAAGGTAAAAATAAAAAAGCTGTTGCAAATATCATTCAGTTTCTTAAAAAATTTGGCTAAACTAGAAATGATTATATAGCATGTGGCATTGGCAGCATTGTCTGTGGAAGAAGCAGAATCAGCCTTGTAACAGGTGTTTAGCATTTTATGTAATCCAGGCATGGGCATGGAGGCGAGGGTGTGAAGATAAGGCAAAGATTTTTAGCCAGGCACTTGGAGTCCCCTAAAACCAAGGGTGATATTTAAAATGGTTTCCAACCTGGTTCCTTTTGCCAAGGTACAGATGAACAGATATTGTACAGATATTGAACAGAGCAAAGTCACCTCGTACCTTACAGACTCAGCTTTGCACACCACATGTAGTGTTAGTACAATAATACAACCCCCCCCTCTAATTTCTGAACAATTATCTGGACAGCTGGGCAGTTTGATAGAAAAGCAGCCAAACAACAGGATTCCAGAGAACAATCCATTACAGGTTAGGCAGGAAACATCCCACAGCTTCTGTGCAATAGCGATTCCCTCAATCACGCAACTCAGGAGGGAGGAAAAGTTTAAGCACAGGGAGGTAATGTTTGATGTCGCATCCTCCAAGACTCCGGGTAAGGAGAGGAATGCTGCGCTACCGAGCGCTAACTTAAGAAGCGAAATGCGGTGCTGCCGGTGCCCTGCGCACCTCAGAGACGCTGTGCAGAAGTCTGCATGTGTTAGGGATCTGCTTTCTGCAGGCTGCGCTGTGCATTCCAATCAGCAGCTCCTAACGCTGTTTGTACGCTCCTCACAAGAGCCACAAGCAATGTACTGGGCACATAGTACAAAGCCCCATATGGCAGCGTGAATAGTAGTATGGGGATTACCCTGATTTAATCACTGCCTCTGCTGAGTGCACCGGGCAGCACTTATTACACACAGCCTAGCACAATATACAACTAACTGCTCAACTACACCTGTCTGCTCCCCTATCCGCAGGCCTTCTCACCCCCTGCAGCACATTTGTGTGCCAGCGCCTGTCTCCCAGCGACCAGCTACACTAGGAGTCCAGCGCACACAGCAGAGTAAGCACAGCTAAAGGGGCCCGCCACACACAGGCCAATGTGTGAGAGAGGGGCCACGAAAGGTTGCCTGTGTCTGGGCTGCCTCTTGCTTGTGCTCTCCCTAGGTCGGGCTTGGAATGAATGGAATGCGCCTTCCCCTTACTCCGCTGCCGGTGCCCTGCGCGCCTCAGAGCTGTTGTACAGAAGTCTGCATAGGTTAGGGATCTGCTTTCCCTTCACTCCGCTGTGTGCGCTCTGGACAGCGCAACCTTCAGAAAGCAGATCCCTAACACATGCAGACTTCTGTACAACAGCTCTGAGGCGTGCAGGGCACCGGCAGCGGAGTAAGGGGAAGGCGCATTCCATTCATTCCAAGCCCAACCTAGGGAGAGCAAAAGCAAGAGGCTTTCTGCAGGCTGCGCTGTCCAGTAAGGGGAAGGCGCATTCCAATCTCTCCAAGCCTGTCCCAGGATGAACACAAGTAAGAGGCTTTCTGCAGTTTGCGCTGTCCAGAGCGCACACAGCAGAGTGAAGGGAAAGCAGATCCCTAACACATGAAGACTTCTGTACAACAGCTCTGAGGTGCGCAGGGCACCGGCAGCACCGCATTTCGTTTCTTAAGTTAGCGCTCGGTAGCGCAGCATTCCTCTCCTTACCCGGAGTCTTGGAGGATGCGAAGTCAAACATTACATCCCCATACTAGTACATACATACTACTGCTGCTGCTGCTGACTTGGCGCTGCAAACAAGTTTCATGCTCCGGTTCCAGGTGTGCAACAGGCAGCACAGGGAGGTGCGGTAGTGTGACCTGATCTCCGTGATGTCTATATGCCCTCCGTTTGTGTTCATATACCCCACTGATCACAACACCCCACTCGTGGCTTCTAGGTGCCCCAATGATTGCATCTGGCCCAAGACCGACATACAGGGTAACCCATATTCTATTATAATGTGCTGCGCAGTACAAATGTTCAGAAAAAAACCGTTACAGATGAAACACCTGTGGATAGCCTAGCAACCAATAAAAAGCAAGCTTTCACCTGTCACTCAAAACACGACCCGACCTAGAGCACAGTAGTCTGACGAGTCAGAGAGAGAACACAGAGAGTCAGTCATAAGAAAAACAAAGTATAACTAATAAAGAAAACAAATCTCATAATCAAACATATTTACAAAATTGACTATTTTCATGAGCTCTACCTGATATTAAAATTTTATTTTCGCGATAGATCCCCTTTAACGGGTTTTACTCCTACACAGATCTCCGGCTCAATTTCCGCGAAATAGGCTACATAACATAAATAAACAATGCGTAACGTCCTGAGGGGTTACGAACAATGAAGATTGCGGTAAGCAATAATTTCAGACACATGTTTGGTCTTAATGACACTTATTCACCTAATAAAGGCACTAAAAAATTTTTATTTAGATCACAGATAAATATATTGTTTTGGACAGTATGAGTTGGATCAGTCATATATTACATACTTCCCTGCACTACTATGGTTTCCACTTCATAAAATGTACTACTAATGTGATGCACTTCCTGAGGATGACGTCATGTGTTGATTTGGCGCCATCTTAAGCTTTAAATTTGTGTGTTTGTTGTGTTGTAATCACTCCCTGAGGACGGCTTGAGTTAGGAGCTGAAACGTTGGAATAAACAGCAATT